>NC_079148.1:34650641-34674981 GCF_945859685.1 Eupeodes corollae
TCCTATTCATTATTTGAATTAGTATTCCTATTACTTAAGCCTTAATCCTTTTATGGTTTTATATAAATGGTAATATAATTATTCAAAAACTCTGCAATTCATAGGAATATACAAAAATATTTGAACTAAATTCCTCTTTATTAGCAAAATAGTGCCAAAGTAGACAACTATTTATAGGTAAATACAGTTCTTTCTTTTTGGGTCAAAAATATCTATGCTAACCACTTCCTATTGCCCCTGAAATAACCGAATGCAGTTTTTCTTGGAATTGGAATTCTAACAGAAAAGAGCACACCTCGCGCTCACTTTATGATTTGAAATTCTAAAAATGTTTGTTTTTTGGTTTACATTTCGGTATAGAAAAATGAATGATGTGTTCGCTAAAGGCGCTCTCGAGGTTCATTAAAAAGCAAGTGAACTGGAAATTCAAAAGTAAAAGCCTTACATTTACCTATGTATGGGATTTTCATGTTTTGTTGTGATCTTTTTTTTTAAATTTGAAATGAAATTATTTACTAACTATCCAACTTTCTGTAAGCACTTAGAAGGTTGTATTGCAAAGAGTTCGAATGCATGTGTGCCATCTAAGCAACGCATTTTGTTTCCAAGTTCTATAGAAGTGGGAAGTTTAGAAAAAAAACTAACTACACACAAAAAAGGATGTTATGTTAATTTGTTTTCTTGTGTATTTTTTTGAAGTTTGTTCATGATATATTTTTGATATTTTAGGCAAATCAATATTAAAAGCGCCTTTGAGAATTTATAAAAGGTACTTTAAAACTTTGAAAATCTCGGACTGGTCTTGTAGAATTGGCATTAACGAATTCAAGGACAAAACGAGATTTATTTTTCTAAAACAGACCAAAAAATAGACTCCTAGAAAAGATTATCAATTAAAAACTAGTATGTGACGCGACGCACAATGATAACTTTCCATTCGTGCCTGTTTATTGCTGTTTCTAAAAGCTTTGCAATATATAAATAAGAACATTTTGTGTAAGATACGAAATTTAAAGTGAATATCAATCTTTTTTTTCAAGACATTTAAGTTGGAACCCATTTTTTGTCAGTTTTTAATTTTTTTTTAGAAGACTTGTTAAATGGGATTTTTCTTAGAACTTGACTTGAAACAGTTGGATTTCAAAATCTTTAAAACTTGCCAAGATATTTTAGTCGCGACCCAATATTATATTGAAATAATTTTGTCAAAACTTGAGCTGGAAAAAGTTTTAGTGTAGGTAATATTTTTTGTAGATTTTTATTTTTATTAAAACAAAATATTACGATTAAATCAAACTTCCAAAGATATTTTATTGTTGCCAAGAATTTGTAGTAAAAATACATTTTTACAAGGTTTTGTAAAAAATACTGTCACTTTGATTTTTTTTAAGTAAAAAAATTACTTGGATGTCAAAAATTTTATTTTTTGATACATACAATTCTTTTGTATGAAATATCAGACGAATATAAGACGTGGTAGGTCGAGCAGAAAACACTCTTGACTTGTTTCTTACCTCTGACCCTGATAAGTACACTATTAGTGTTCTATCTCCTCTAGGTACATCTGACCATTGTGTTATATCAGCAAATTTCTCGTGTTAAAACTCTCCAGTTGAAGAAAGAGCTCCTAAGACAACCGTTTGGCAATACGAGAAAGCCAACTGGGACGGTCTCAATAATTAATTCAGGATCTTTAACTGGTCACTATGCTTCCTCGATAGTGACGTTGAAGCCAGCGCTGATATGATCACAAGTTTGATTCTCCTGGGAATGAGAACTTTTATCCCGAATAGGGTTAAAAGTATCAGACCTAAGGAAAACTCATGGTTCGATGCGAGCTGTAAAGAGGTTATCAGGATCAAGAAGGTAAGTTTCCATTGTTTTAAAGCCAATCCAACTGAGGAAAACCGGATTAAGTTCAAACAAGCCAGGAAGGCCTGCATCGCCCAAATTCGACGGACCAAATTTTTACATGACCAAAAATTACGGCAAAAAATACTGCAATGTCCCAAAGACAGTACAAATTTCTGGTCATTTGTAAAAAACATGAGGAATTCTTCCTCTTCCTCGGTTCCTACGCTCGTTGTAAATGACACTCCATTTGTTGGGTCTCTAAAGAGCCTACAAATCTCTTTGGTGGACAAATCGCCACCAATTTAACGCTGCCAGTGAGTGTTATTACTCCGCCTGTACTTGATCGTGTAATAATTCTATGGGGCAAATATTTTTTCGCATTCGTACTGTAGCGAGGGTCGTAAAAGATTTGAACATACATAAATCTGTTGGTCCGGATGGTATCCCCGCTATTGTTCTGAAGAGGTGTTCTTCATCGCTGGCAAAACAATTGCGTAAGATTTTTCATCTGTCCTACTCCTCAGGTCTCGTTCCGAGAGGATGGAAAACCGCATTTGTCCAGCCTATTCCCAAAAAAGGCAGATCTTCATCACCGTTTAATTATCGACCGATTGCACTTACGTCCCTTCTTTTCAAGGTCATGAAAACGCTGATTAATTATCAGCTCAAGAAATAACTTGAAGAACGGAAGCTTCTTTATGATCGACAGTATGGCTTTCGTAGCAATAGGTCCACTGGTGATCTCATGGTTCATCTCACCGAACAGTGGAACAAATCTTTACATAGTTTTGGAGCAAGTAAGATTATTGCACTAGCTATTTGAAAAGCATTTAATAGGTTTTGTAATCATGCTTTCTTATCGAAAATGCGTGCTTTCAGTTTGCATGAATCCCTCCTTCATTGGATTAGTAATTACCTTTCGAATCGTTCAATACAATTTGTATTGGATGGATTCAAGTCTGAAAACCACAAAATAAATGCTGGTGTGCCCCAGGACTCTGTTTTATCTCCAACACTCTTTCTCATTTTTATTAATGATCTCCTGTCTGCAATATCTAATCCAATACATTGTTTCGCTGACGATAGTACTCTTAGCTTTTCATATTCGTTTTCAGATTCACACCCCTCTTCTTCGGATGTGGAACTGCAACGACAAAATATGATTAGCTCATTAAATTCCGACCTAAACAGCATTGTACAATGGGGAATAAGAAACCGCGTGGAATTTAATGCTTCGAAAACGCAATGCTGTCTTGTATCGTTAAAACAAAGTACACCCCCCTTGCCATTATCCATAAATGCCACTTGCATCGAGGAAACTGAACAACTCGATATGTGTATCACCAACCACTTTTTGTGGAACGATCATATACGCCTAAAATGACGCAAGATGTTTGGGTTTTCTAAGGCGATGCAAGAAGTTTTTCTCCCCCTCTGATTAAGCTGTTATTTACAAGACTTATAGTGCTCCCGCAATTTACTTAAACCTATTAGATAATATTGAACGTAGAACATTTAGATTGATTGGTGATATTACCATCATAAGATCATTTACGTCACTTTAACATCGTCGAAATATTTCTTGTCTCACCCTCTTTTACCGTTATTTTAATGGTTTATTCTCTAGAGAAATAACCATATTCGCGCTTCTAGGAATGCGCATCGATATATCCTCGAGCCCATCGTCGGTCGTAATATCAAGTACATAGATAAGGGTAATATATCCCTTTGAGTGTGCTCTTATTATAAAAAAAAAAATATTTTTTGTCCAAAGGATGAACAAAATTTTTTTATTTTTTTTGATTTATACAAAACCGTGAGTTGATTTTTTTTAAATTTCTATCGCAATTGGCTGTGTTCAACCAAATGTTTCACTTTTTTCAAATTGCGATATGAAAAAAAGCACAAACAAAATTAGTTTAAAAATCTTTTCTGCACCTTTTGATGTTCTTTAGGGCTAGTAACGAGACGAAACTAGTCTCGGTCTAGATAAAACGATATTACTTTTAAGTTTACACAATTAGATCAATACGATATTGTTTATTTTGTTTCGAAATTTGCTCAGAGTCTCGTTGGCCTCGTCGGTTATTTCAAGTTGTATATTCTTATTCTATATAGAAGAAAACTTAAGTTAATTAAACGCCCCTACTTCGATAAATATTACATCCTATGAGATCTTTTGTTTGAAAAATCATTTAACAATGTTTATAATGTTATGTGGGTATTAGATTTGTTGAATTTTCAAATCATAAAATTATAGACACATGCGAAACGAGACAAGACTACCGATGAAACAACTGACTTGAAAAAAGTTAGCTAAAGAGCCGAAACAAGACTGAAATGTTTCTATTTTGAAAAGAAAAAGACGAAACGCGGAAAAATCTAGTCGAGTCTTTTATCGCAGTCAACATTGATTTTAAGGTCACCATAATCACTTTGCTAACAAAGACTTTGTGTTTTTTCTAACATTTCACGACACATTTGAACATTTCTCAAGATTCCAGTAAATCAAAATTACGTGAAGTTTAGATTTTCTTAAGTCGCTGTGCTATTCCACTAAACGCTTATGTTAACTACCCAGAAAACCTGAGACTGACTATGTAATGTTCTATGCATAATGACAAAATAACTTACACTGTGTTTTGTTTAAATTTAAAGACAGGAAGTTATTAATGAAATACCCTGTCCTTTCACTAATGAAAATAATGACAATGCAGGAAAAAAATAATGGGGCAGATAATTGATTGTCCTGACTACTTCTATGTTAGTAGTCCTTTTTATATTATGCACTTTAAACTATTTACAAAAGATTATCTTCATAATAACGTGTGAATAATTAATTTAATTACAAAATTTGTACTGCAAATTTTGTTGTTTGTTTTAATTTATATAAATGACCCGTGTGTAATGAAATATGTATTCTTGTTTTTGGTATTTGTTATTTTTCGCAACAAGAAAAAAAAAAACGGAATTTAAATAATCGAGTTCAGTTTGCGTGTTAAAAAGCAATTTATAATAATAAAGAGACATATATTTAAACAAATCTGTGATGGAAAACCAGCAGGCTGATAAAAGTTAACTTTACAAGGTTATTTTAATAGAAACAGAATAAAAACTATTAAATGTTTTTTTTCATTATTAATATATTGTAATAAATTTTTAGTTAAAAAATATTTTTATTACTTAAGTCCCTTATTCCCTTAAAAATTATAGCAAATATGTTATTATGAATTGATATTTAACTTGCTAACTTCTTTAAATTTAAGGAGAAAAAAAGTCTAACAATTTTAAGCCAACTAAATAGGAGTTAACGTAGATACTATGAAAATATCTACTTACATTTATTGCAATTACAAATTTAAATTTAAAAATATACATAAAGGGTGACTTTTTAGTTATTATCGTTTTGGCAACACTGGTTTAAACAGCTGACGCACGTTTCGAGTGTTGTTTCACTGTCTGTTAAATGCGTAGTGTGTTAAGAAAGTTCAATACACGGTTCTTCCATTTTATGGTCAGTTTAATCGAAGCTCATTTTTGTCTCAATGGGTACGTAAATAACCAGAATTATCGACTTTGAAGTGAATATCAGCCAGCATCATCGGACCGTACTTCTTCAAAACTGATGGGAATCGTAACGTTACTGTGAATGGTGAGCGCTACCGTAAGATGACATCCAACTTTTTTTTGCCCAAATTGCAAGAGCTTGACTTGCATGACATGTGGTTTCAACAACACGGTGCCACATGCCACACAGAACGCACATAAATGGACTTATTTAGAGGCGAGTTTAGGGAACATTTTTTTCACGTTCGGGACCGGTCAATTGGCCGCCTAGATCGTGTGATTTAAGGCCTTTAGACTATTTTTTGGGAAGCTATGTTAAAGCTCATGTCTATACATACAAGCCCTCTTCAATTGACGCATTGGAAGAATCTAAAGAGAATCTTGAGGCTTCCTCCTAAGCTCAATGGAACCAGCCTGAGTCCCTTACGAAACGTGAGAGCTGATTATACCGATGTGATTTAGATCGCTTAGATTATTAAAGAAGCACTCTCCTAGGTAATTCTTGCGTTTTCGAGCTAGAGCAGGGCATGTGCAGAGAAGATGAAGAACCGTTTCTTCCTCTTCCTCATCCATACAGCTTTTGCAAAAGTCATTTAAGATAAGCCTAGTCTCGTGGCGTTCTTTTCTATTAGACAGTGTCCGGTTATGACACTTATTATCGAGCTTATAGGCGATCTACTTAGAGAGCAAGCACCTTGAACGTTTTAAATCCTGTGTTGGCCAGATGTTTTTTGTTCCACTTGGTGCCTGTCCTCCTCACAGCGTCTTGCATTAGCAGCAGCTTACAAGTAGCGATTGGTATGCCAGTACTTGCCAAACGTGGTAGGATGGGCTGTACTGTACAGTTACTATCGAGTTCATCTGCCTAACAGTTACCTGGAAAGAGCTATGGCCCGGCACCCAGCAAAGTTGAATATCAAACTGTTGCGTGATATTGATGTTATAGAGTTTGGAGAGACAGAGTCCAGAGATTTGATACCGGCCTGGCTATCTGAAAAAATACGTTTTCTTAAAGACAGGACAAGACTTCCTTTATCGCCAAAAGTTCCGCCTGGAATACGCTACAATGATTGGGAAAGCGGAATGAGAGCCTTAATTTCAATCGTTCAGAGTACACACTTCCACCAACCACTTTTTTGTTTTTGACCCATCTGTGTAAAAATGGATCGACTTATCCTCCAAGAATGTCCTCTCCTCCCAAAAAGATCTATGAGGTTTAGAAATCTGGAAGTTTCTGTCAAATTGCAGTTTTAAGATGGTGTAGTCTGTGTGCTTTGGAATTGATTCTAAGCACCTTAGAATTACGGAGTGGTCAATGTTGTTGTTAGTCCACTGCGACGAAGCTTTGAGGCGAATAGCAGAACTTGCAACTATTTGTTTCTTAAATATGTCAAGAGGTGTAAGGTAGAGCAAGGTGTCCATTGCCGCAGACGGGGTCGTACATAGGCAGGCTGAACGTTGGACTTTATTTAACTTATCCCTGTTTATACCTTTCTCTAAAGCCAACCATGCTGCCACACCGTACGTTAAAATCGGTCTGATTACCGATCTGTATAGCCAATGCGTGATTCTTGGTTGTAAACCACATTTATTACCAACAGGTTTTTTGCAAGAAAAGAGACTTACAGTACCTTTTTTGACTCTTTCCTGTACGTTGCGTTTCCAATTTAGTTTTTTGTCTAAGACAAGACCCAGATATTTAGCCTCGTCTGAGAATTTTAATTTGATTCCTTTAATATAGGGAGGGTTGACAAATGGAATTTTGTATCTCCTCGAAAATAAGACCAAATCGGTTTTGTGTGGGTTAACACCCAGTCCACACCAATCAGCCCAAAGTATTAGTCTGTCCAAGGCATTTCGTAAGAGTTCTTTTAGGATTTTAAGATGCTTTCCTGAAACTGCTATAGCAACATCGTCCGCATAGGTTATCACTCTGAAAGCCTCCGCATCCAGACTGTTTATTATTTCATTCACCACTTGGTTCCAAAGGAGAGGGGATAGAACACCACCTTGCGGTGTCCCTCTACTAACGAATCGTCTATACTAGAAGAGTTGCCCAGTTTTGAGTTAATTATTCTGCTAGTAAGCATTAAATGAATTAACTCCCTAAGCGAACTCTCTACATTTAGAGATGTTAGTGCAGATGTGTCCACGTTGTTAAAGGCACCTTCGATGTCAAGGAATGCAACCATAGTGATCTCTTTATGGTGACTACGACGGTGCGTACTAAAGTGTGTAACGCTGTTTCCTGCTTTAGGTATAAAAACAACTTTAACTTCTCTCCATTGCGAGGGAACATGGACCAAGTAAAGACAGCTGGTAAAAATTGCCTCAAGAATTGGTGCAATTATATCAGAAGTCTTTTGTAATTCGGCTGGTATTATTCCATCTGGTCCTGCAGATTTAAATGGTTTGAAGCTGTTGAAAGCCCATTCTAGGTCCCTTGTGTTCATACCTTGTGGATATGTTGTATTTGAACTTGAACGCATATAATTGTTTCAAGTTTTGGTAAGAGAACTACCAGGAAAGTGAGTATCCAATAGTAAGTTCAACGATTCATTACTTGAATTTGTCCAGGAGCCATCTGCATTTTTAAAGCAGCTTGGCATAGCTGGACTAGTTGAAAGAATTTTTCGTAACCTAGTGGCTTCAGAACTTTCTCCTATCGTGCCACAGAAAGATCGCCAAGAAGATCGCTTGGAGATTTCCTTAGTGCCTTCTTGTATATTCTTAGGGATTCTTTGTAGGAGTCCCAATGAGAGGCTAGTCTTGCAGCTTTGGCCCGGTTGAAAAGTTTCCTGCATTCCTTCCTGAGCGAGTCAAGCTCTGAGGTCCACCATTGTGGTTTCCTCTTTCCTCTTATGTGTATAAGTGGACAAGCAATTTCTAGCGATCTATTCATAGCTGAGGTAAGGTCATTGACTTTGTTCTCAATAAGTTCATTAGCGTTAGAGGAAGGACTAGATAGTCCAGGTTCTAGTAAACTCTGTAATGAGTTCCTGTATGAAGCCCAGACAGTTTTCCGATAGTTTCGAAAAGTCAATTGACCCGGGTTATCATCCGCATTTATATTGAACTGGATATGATCAGAGAACGAGTGTTCTTTGGTAACTTCCAGTCCAAGATCAAGTATCTGAGACAAGGGCTATGTATATGAGTTCTTGTCGAGTTTAAGTTATGAAGGTTGGTTCCTTTCCAACATTACTTACTAAGAGGTTAGTACCAAGAATATAATCAAAAAGAGACTCACCTCTGTCGTTGATATTCGTACTGCCCCATACAGTATGATGAGCGTTAGCATCGCTCCCAATAATTAGGCGGATCCTTTGCCTTTCCGCTTCAGCGACGACTTTCTCCAGGGTTTTTCCAGGGAGAGGGCCAAGGTGGTCATGCCCAAGATACGCCGATACCAGCCAGAAACTTCCTTTGGTTGTTTCCAGCTAAGCTACGGTGGTATCTTTGTCACTGAAACGATGGAGTAAAAATAAATTAACGCTACGTTTCACTAGTATGCAAGATATAGGTTCACCTTTATCTGTCACCCAGGAGTCCTGACTCCTCGAACAAGATCCCACAATCCATGGCTCTTGGATCAGGACAATGTCTTCCCCGTTTCTTGCCAGACGGAGAAGAAGTGAGGCGAGGCCTTTATGGAGTGTTGGAGATTAATCTGTACTAACTGCAGTATTTTGGGCAGATCAACCTCCACCACGGTTTTGTTCTGATCCTCTGAGTCTGAGGATGAACCCAAGAGTTCATCGGATTCAAAGCCATTTTTTATTGGAAGACAACATTGAACCATTTATTCGTGAGATACCGGCCGAAATGTTGGAAAGAGTATGCCATTTGAGGTGAAGTCAAGGTCAACATTTGCATGAAATAATCTTTAAACATTAAATTATATAAACCGTACTATTGATTCAAATAAAGGTTTTATTGAAAAACTTTCCTAAAGCTTTTAAAAAATTACCCTTTACTTTGCAAAAGTATTGTTGACTTTTCCATACCATTTCCACTTTTGTATTATTTTTTAATATGAACAAATATATTTATTTGTCTTCAGAATCATTAAGTTTAACCAAAACATTAAACTGAAAAAAATATTAATAATCAAATAATAGCCATTTCAGTAAATTTAAATGAAATTAATATTTCTCTTGTTTAATTTTATATAGTTTTATTTGCATTTTAAATATATTATTTTTTTTTAATTATATATACAATTACATGCCATATTTTTTTTTAAGTTGTTTTTGTGGCATTTCAAAAATAATATAAAAATGTCAATGCCTCAACTTTAAAATAGACCTACATAAATTATGATGGTCAGGTCATACATTCAATTATATTTTATTTATTCATAATATTGAACCAGCTGACTCAAATATAAATTATGGTTTAATATTATTATTTGTTAGATTTTGAGAGGAAAATTTTACAACATAGAAAATAAAAAAAACTATGATTTTAATTATAGTTGCGGTGAATAATTTGAATAAAAGCGGTTATGCTTTGGTCATCATGTGGAATGTTTTATGAACTTACAAAAAGTGGTTGTTTTGAAAATAAATGTATTTTGTCAAGATAAATTATTATTAATAGTGTGATAGAATAAAATGCACAAAATTGGGTTACACTTTTTTTAACAGAAAAATATATGTTTTTTATCGTTCTAAATAATTTTAAATACATTTGTATGTTTCTATGCAATAAATTTGAATTTGTATTGGAAGCTCTTGTGATCAAATCGATAAATCTCCAAGTTTCAAGGAAAGGAGAATCTAAAACATTTTTTCTATCATATTACAACAGGTTTTTTCTATTAACGAAACAATTATTTTTTTAATATCAATGAGTATTTATTTCATTATGAGGCTAACATTTTTCATTTACAATTAAAAACATTATCAGCCAAATTTACTGCACGTTACGTTACGTTGCTAATTCGCATATTTTCAGCTGTATTCCATGAATTGATTGTGGAGCATTGAATATCTTGTTTGTGCAGTCTACAATGCAAATAGACTACAGGGTCCGACACGCGAAGTGGAACCTATTCAAAAGTCCTTTTATTTTCATATAACTTTCAATGAACCGAAAATAACCAAACAATAATGAAAAATTCACTTCGTCTTGAAATTACCATTTTTTCACTAAATATTTCCTAGAGACGTTAAAAAAACAAATTGGAAGTTACATGAAAGTAAATTGTCGGTATTTCAGCAGACTCATAGACAATGGCTTTTCAGCGTCTTGAGGCTATTGCTTTTTTAGTTCCTCCCTTATTTTCCAAAATGGTTTCGTAAAATAATTTATTGTATTTGTGTCAGGTGAATTTGAGAGCAATTGTGTTGTCAAAATGAAGATTAGAACGTTGTTTTTCAACAATTCTTGGTTTACTAGCGGTTTGCATGAAAATAATTTAAGAGTCAGCAATCAGCAAAAAGAAAAAAATATTTATTTAGCTGTAAGTACTTTGAATTTATTATCGTATAATGTAGGAGGATTAAGAAATAAATTCCTTTTTCATCTTTTTTTGAATATATATATAGTTTTGAGTATTTTTTTTCTATGTGAAACGCATTTAATGCAGGACAATTATGGGGCGACACGGTTTCACACACGTAGTCGAGCGATTGGAGGCTATCTTTTTGGGTTCAAATCAATTTTTTAATTTTTTGTAGTTTTGTTAATATTGAAAACTATACGGCTCTTAAACTAAACTCTGAGGATGAATATTACAATATTCTTACTATCTATTTAAATTGTAATAATTTGGAGCAGGATTTTTGTAGTTTAGAACGCTTTCTTAATTCTTCAAATATCAGCAATTTAATCGTTATTGGAGATTTCAATGCTCGAGTGGAAGAACTTCATAAAGAAAGTGATGCAATACCTTTTTGGCGAGCAATTCAAATCGGTTAGATTTTCAAATGATAAAGTATTGAATAGAAACGCTAAAAAACTATTATAACTTCTTCAAAATTTTGATATCTTTTTGCTTAATGGGTCAACTAGCGGGGATTGGTCCGAAGAAATGACTTTTGTCGATTTTCCAGGTGCATCAGTTGCTGATTATTGTGGCATCAGTAGTAAATGGTTTGAGAAAAAAGATAGTTTTAATGTTGATGCTTTGAGTTTCTCGAACCATATGCCAATCTCAGTAGCACTGACCATAAAAACCTCTGCCCCAAAAAAGCATTGCTGTTCTGACAAGACTATTTTGGAACGATAGGGAAAAAGAAAGTTAGGAAGCCAAATTTAATCAGTTTACTGTACAAACTTATTTAAGTCAAGAATGCACGAGCCACCAGATTGATTCTTTTATCGAAGCTATAAGAAACTCGATCTCCTTTGCAGAAAGGAAAGACGTATCTAAAGGCAAACAAAAGTGGTTTGACAAAAATTGCGAAAGAACCAGAGCTAAATCCTTCAAACAGTTAAAACTAGCAAGAATGAGAAACGGAAGTTTTTTCCGTGAGGCTTATGTTCAGGCAAATAAAGAATATAAAAAACTCTGCCAAATAAAAGGAAATAAATACTATTTAGGAATAGCGAATAATTTAAATAATGCCAAGGATTCTTCTGAATTTTGTAAAGTTGTGAAGAAATTGAATTGGAAAAAATTCAAAATTAGAACAATTTGGATGCTCATATTCTGGCAAATCATTTTAAAAATCTACTTAATCCATTAGAGATTGAAGAACCAATACAATTCGGTGAAAATTTCATAATCGTTGACTCTTTAGATGGGGATATCACCATAGAAGAAAATCACAGTGTTTTACATAAAGCTAAGACAAATAGTCTTAGCCCCAGGCTATTATAGAGTTTCTTATGAATTTTTCAAAAACGCTCCAACGATTTTTTTTGGAAAATTTACCAAGGACCTTTCTTGTATCGTTAAGGCGAAGTATACCCCCCTTGCCATTATCCATAAATGGCACTTGCATCGAGGAAGCTGAACATCTCGATATTCTCGGTATTTGTGGAACGATCACATACGCGATGTCGCCAAAAATGCCACAAGATGTTTGGATTTTCTACTGCGATCCAAGAAAATTGTCTTTCCTTCTGATCAAGCTGTTATTTACAAGACTTATATACGTCGAAAGCTTGAGTATACCTCCCATATCTGGGCTGGTGCTCCCGCAACTTACTTAAGCCTATTGGATAGTACTGAACGTAGAGCATTTAGATTGATTGGTGATATTACCATCATAAGATCATTTACGTCACTTGAACATCGTCGAAATGTTTCTTGTCTCACCCTCTTTTACCGTTATTTTAATGGTTTATGCTCTAGAGAAATAGCCAGCTGCATTCCTCACCTTAAACAGTTCAACCGTAATACTCGCTCTTCTAGGAATGCTCATCAATATACCCTCGGGCACAACTTCGGTCGTACTGTCAAGTATAAAGATTCGTTCTTTAGCCGTACTATGCGAATGTGGAACGAATTGCCACACTCTGTCTTTGCCAGCTATTGCAATATTCAGGAATTCAAAACCAATGTGCACCGACACCTCCTTTCAACCCCTCTCTCCCTTTCCTAGTGCTCACACTGTGTCTACATAATAAGGGTAATAAATCCCTTTGAGTGTGCGCTTATAATAAAAAAAAATGTGATTTCGACGATATTTACAGGAATTATACTGAAAAGGCTTGTTTTGAGTTAGTAAGAACAAATTGTTGAACGAATTTCAAGCAGGTTTCAGAGCAGGTTATTCAACAACGGATCACATTTTCTCCATCCAAATTAAGTGGGAAAAAGCTGTATTCAATATTTCTTGATTTCAAAGCTGCTTTCGATAGCATTGATCGAGGAGCATTGTTTTATAAATTAAATCTACTGGGGTTATCCTCCAAGATTTCTAACGTTCTAAGAAATCTATACGAGAACACTACCTCAGCTGTATGGGACGGTGAACAGATATCAGAATGGTTTGAAACCAAAAGTGGAGTACGTCAAGGATGCCTTTTATTCCCCCTGTTGTTTGCTCTTTTTATCAACGACATAGTTGACACTTTGCCAAACGGTATTAAAATTGCAGGACTTGTTATTAAATGCCTCCTATATGCTGATGATGTCGTTTTGTTTGCAGACTCCCCAGAAAGTCTTCAGCTCATGATAAATAGGCTAGATAGGTACTGTGAAATGTGAAATCTGGTAATAAATATTTCAAAATCGAAAGTTATGATATTTAGAACAAGGCGAGGACGACACAGTAGAAATGAAAGGTGGTTTCTAAATGGTGAAAATATTGAAGTTGTGAATGAATCTACTTACTTGCACAAATGTTGCACATGGTCTCAAATTTAGAGAGTTTGATGCGGCTCTGAGAACTATAATGACATATGGATGTCAGGTATGGGGATATTAGCAGTATGATGAGGTTGAAAAACTGCAACGGCTCTTCTTAAAAAAACTATTAAGATCACCAAAATCAACACCTAATTACATGCTGCTGCTTGAAATAGCTCTTCCTCCTATTTTTATTTGCACCTCAAAAATGCACTTTGATTATGTAGCCAAAATAGTTTCTATTGATGATAATCGATTACCAAAATTATAAGCAAAACAGAGTATACAAAAAAATATAAGTTGGTTAATGAAATGGGAAGATATAACCATATTGAGCGGTATTTCGGTGCATTCTTGGGAGATGGAAGATGGGAGTATGAGAGGAAAGATCAATTGTATTTTCAAAAAGCTAAATGACAAAATAAGACTAGATCTAAATAATGAAGCAAAAGGCTTCTCACGTAGATTTCTATATCCATGCTCAATTATAATCAGAATGAACTCAATTATTTTACAGACAAAATTAGCTTATTTGAAATTTCTTTCATTTGTCGCATTATGGGAGAGCTCATTGACTTAAATTACAAACCTTATTTTGACGACCAATCACCTTTTTGCTCTCTCTGTAATGCCTTAAATAAGCTAACAAAATGGGCTAAGCAATGTGGCTTGGACGCCAATCCACATAAAACAGAATTAATACTCTTTTCGAGAAGGTATAAAATTCCTCAGAATAGCCCACCCAAGATTAAAGGAATACCATTAAGCTTTTATGACGAAGCTAAATATTTAGGCCTCATTTTAGACAAAAAACTAAATTGGAAGGCAAATATCGATGAAAGAGTAAAAAAGACTACTGTAGCGCTTTTTACTTGTAAAAAGGCCATAGGATCAAAATGGGGCTTCTCCCCAAAAATAGCCCACTGGCTATACACTTCGGTAATCAGACCGATACTCATTTATGGAGTTGTCGTATGGTGGACGGCACTGGACAAGATGGTAGATCTAAATGAGCTGATCAAAGTCAGCGGTCAGCAGGTATGTGCATCACAGGAGCACTTCGCTCAACACCTACCGCAGCACTGTAAGTTCTTTTAAACCTAACACCTCTCGACATCTTCTCCAAAATGGCTCCAGCCAACTCATGTGTGAGGCTTAGAGCCACCTCTCAATGGAACAGTAACAATACTGGACATACTACTATTCTAGACAGTTTCAGATCTATCCGAGATCGCTTAGACTATACCACCCTAAAAATGGTATTCGGTAAAAGCTTCCATGTGTCCATCCCTTCAAGATCCTCCTGGGAAGAAGGGAGACCCCTGGAAGACGATGCGGTAAACATCTATACTCCGATTACGGAGTTGGAAGTGGTATCTATTCGGACCAACTGAATCTCAGTCTATCATACAGACTTCCCAATCAATGTAGTGTATTCCAGGCAGAAGTAATGGCGATTAAAGAGGCACTATTCTGGCTTAAAGAAGACGTTATATCTTTCAAGGATATACGAATCTTCTCGGACAGCCAAGCCGCTTTTAAATCTCTCGCGTCTGCCTCCACAAACTCTCATCTCTGAATGAGGGTGCCAGGCCACAGAGACATTCCGAGAAATTGCAAAGCCGAGAAGCTCGCTAAAAACGGAACACTTCTGCCTAATGTTAGACAAAAACATATCATAGGAACACAACGTGCTACACGTAAACATCTTCTCAAACAATATGCTCTAGAATCAACAAAATGACTTCTGTAGAAGCTGCATGGACGAGGAGGAAGTGAAAACAGTCCAACACCTTCTATGTACATGTCCAGCACTCTCAATTAGAGGGAATAATTTCTCGGTAATCCCTACTAACCTAACACCGTTTTTGTTTTTGTGACCAAAACCGTCAGCAGATACTTCAGTTGTTAGCTTCACACATCACTTTACTGTCTGATTGTGATATAAGTTTTACTTTCGATATCGTCGCTGCTTACAAAGCTCGCAATTATTACTTTTTTGGTCAAATTTTGTTGCAGGAGACTTATTAATTTTAGCTTTCTATCAAACTAAAATTTCGAGCGGTAGTCCGATTTAATGGCTACTTCTGCTTTTATCAAGCGTCTAAGTGCTTGCTCTTGAATCGATTTTCTTAAGTCTGCTATAAGTTTTCTGGATGGACGCAAAATTAATTTTATTTTATAACAGGGTCAATGATATTTTTCAGTTTTCCATTCAAATATCTAGCTAGCTAGTGGCTAGCCACATCTTTGCAAAAAGGATGAGACTTGATTGAATACCATACAAAATTATTGAGTTTTTTTTAAAAGCCTCTTTATTCTGTCTGCAGCTGTTAGCCAATAAGAAATTATATAACAACTTACCATGATTTTGCGACACTAAAGATACTCGCTTTCAAAGAAACTTCTCTAGAGGGCATGATTAGATTATACGTTGTAAAGATTTAAGGCGCTTCCATGGGAAAAATGTCAACATTTTCAAGAAAAGAAACTAGCAAGCTCAAGGTTTATATATCTGGTAATTATATAGTAAATAGACGTTTAAATTGTTTTTAAAACAGCACCGCCGAGCAAACTTGATTTTTTTCATAAATCTTCAAACTATTAACTATTCTTTTTGTTATAAATAAACTATCCATTGCATAGGTGGTGTTATTTTCTGAACATGTTTAAGAATCATTGCCCAAAAGGTTTTTTACGTTAAGTCCACAATTTCCTTTGTGCTTTAAACATCTCATATACCTACATACATGATTTCCATTCTAGTCTCAAATTTTTTCTCTTTGCCTTGTACACATATCCCTTGGAAAAAAATCTTTGCCAGGTTATTTGTAACCTTAGGGGATTTTCGTGAACTGTTTCCATAATTTGATTTCCGTATTTAAGTTATTTTTCGTATTGTTGTTGTATTGTATTTTGTGAAGGTCCTGCTTTTGGCTTTGGCTTTTTGCGATCTACTGTTATAATACCTATCATTTTATTGTATCATACCATAGAGATACTATAAGGCACTTAAAATAAAAAGAAAAAAAATGTTAAGCCTAACCATAATTTCAGGAGGTTTTTGTAAACGAAAGTTAATCTAATGGAATTGGTCCAACAATGAAATTGAGCTGGAGTGTTTGGTAAACATTTTTGTTGATGGTACTATACTCGTCCTTGTATTGTACAATAGATAGGTGGGTAGGTATATTACGTATATATGAGAGAGGTAAATAAGGATCGGTACCTACTTATCCTTTTTTGTTGTTGGTGTTGTTGTTGTTGTTGTTCATAATCACTGAGTTGGATTTAATCGAATTTGGTATTTCCTCAGGAAAATACAAATTATGTGAATGAAATAAAATTGGATAAGAAAAAAAAAGGTTGTCAAGTCCAAAGATATTTATTTGCAGATAACTTAACCCATTATTATGATAATATTATTCAATGGTCCTCTACTGCTAAGTATATCTTGTCTGTGTATTAGAAATGGTATTATTTGTACTCAAGTTTTGTGTTGTATCGAAATTATAAAACAAAAATGTATATAAACAAATTCATATGTTAAGAAGTTTTCTTGTTAAAAGTTATTGAATATTTCAAGGAAAACACCAGTCTTTTGGATTCTTATGCTCTCAACTCCTTGCATATATACCTTGAAATATGTTTCACAAAATTTCCAGCAAACCTAATGTTAGTTCAAAAATGAAAGTGCATAAGACCTCCAAGTATGATAATATTGTATTGACTAAAATAAAGGTACAATTTAGTTTTAAATTACATCTGAACCATCAGAATGAAAATATTAACCTTAAGTTTGTATGCTTTAATTTTCGTTCTTCGTTAAAATTATCTTTCTTCTCTTCATCAAGATACTTATATTCAGTAACATCTGCCTTTGTACTGTTCTTTTGCCTTTGGCCTCATCGTTTCAACTTAAAACTTCATATTATTATTTCCAAGAGTATTTATATTAACTTAACTGGCCAAATGAAGTACATCCTTTTTCTCATTTGCTGTATGATGAAAATTGCCTTTTGGGCTGCTTATATAAATAAAATGATTCGTACAGAGTTCTTCAAAAATGATTTAAGAGGCTTTAAGAGGCTCGAAAAATATTTTAAAAGTGTACAAAATTTGGTAAGATTTTTGGGTTTGTATATAATTTAAAGTTGTTTTAATTTGTTATACAGATGCTATATTTTGAATTTAAAAAAAAAGATTACTTTCTTGGGAGAAGTCAATCAATTTGTGTTTTATTACCGGCACGAAAACGACTACGTATGTATGCACAATATCCTTTTCATGAAATTTCTTAAACATATCACTCCAATCTGCGGCTTTGGGTCCTTGATAACTTAGAGAATTCCGTCTTTAATATCATGCGCTGAATTTTTTAAGTGTTAAATGACAAGATATCGGTAGCCAATTGTGATCACTTTTTTTGAGATTTCACGATTGTTTTATTAGCTTATAGAGCACCGCTGTCCTTGCCTCGTTTTTACTTAACTTGTCAAATTTCAAAGGATGATAGCTCTAAAGGTGACAGCTGCTCAAAAAGAGGGCTATTTATGAATGAATAATCTTTTTGAAAACCTCTTTGCTAGTCCCAAAAAACTGATACAGCATCACATATATTCCTTTAGTAAAAAATAAATGAGACAATTCTAACTCATTGAAATTTAACGTTCATAATGACAAAATCAACAGAAAATATCTAATGTAATGTTCGTAACACTTCAGTAAAATGTATCCTTTAAACTCACCTAAAAAATCCTCTTTTTTCAAAGTTTTCTAAAGTCAAACAATCAAAATAAATAACAAATTTCATGATTATGCAATCTTCCCCATTCAAGTGCAATGAACAAAGTCTCGATAAAAAAAAAAACTTTTGCGAAAATTTACACATAAATTCCAATTCTACAGAACATTTTTTATACTCCTACATTTATTCAAGTGCACCAAAAATATATTTATTTTCATATAAATTTTTTTGAAAAACAATGGTGAATATAATACATGGGTATATAATGCACTTGTATGTACTTTATACATATACTCTTGTCAAGTTCTATTGTTATTAACAAACAGTTTTTCGAACTTTTCATCTGCACTCCTTTGCAACTTTATATGTAGGATGAACTTAGTCTTGAATTTTCTAACCATATATGCTATGTTGGTGGGTACCTTAGTAGAAAATGAAAGGAACAACTTTTGCAATCACATTATAGCCTTCGTTTTAAAATATATATCCTTAAACCAGTCATATATGAGTGTTTTCGAATGTGATATACTTAACTTAAGTCCAGTTAGTATCTCTATCTATAGCTACCTACCAACTTACCTAGGATACAAAAACAAAAAGTTTTGCTTAGTTTACATTTTTTCAATACCAAACAAAAATAGCAGTAGGTAGCAGTGTGTAAAGTTTTAAAAAATTCTCATACGAAGAACCAAGAACTGTTTATTTATCCACTTAAGTGAGCAAAACAAAGTAATTTTGTTTGTATTTATTACTTCGGCATTTCTAAACTTTTTAGGAATTTCATTAACATTTTGATCTTTTTGATGACACATTGTTTTGGATTTTCGTTACGTATTTATGTGTGTCATAATTAAGCCGAGCTTTGAGCTTTAAGACAACTACTTGTGTATTTAAAGATTCAATAAGTAAACAGACACATTTTTCGATTAGCTTGAAAACTTTTAAAGCAGCGATCAAGTGGGTATAAGTCTCAAGTTATGAATATTAAATATTTTTAGTCATCAAAATCATTTCAGTGAACGGAACTTAGTTTGAATTGAATCCTATTTTGAGCTTATTTCTGAGTACTTAAAATTTTTCTGAACTCTTTAAAAATCTGTTTCAAAGGTCCCCATGTACGGAAATCAATAAATTGCTAATCTTTGTTAGACATTTTTATTTTTGTATGTATATTTTCCAAAACGAATATATTTTTATGAGGAATCTATGGACGTACATTTTATTGGAAAGAAAAAGACATGCCACACAAAATGATATCAACCAAATTACGAGTACACATGCTTTTCACGAGAAATTTTTTTACTCAATTTGAATCCATCGTGAAGCATCGACAAATATCCTATAATTAAGCTATAATTAGAATCAGAGAAAAAGTTGTTAAAAAGTTAAATTATAAGACCTTGGTGGCCACTTACTCACCTCTTCAAGAAATAACACTGTGAGCAATCGTTTTTTTCCGCAAAACTGCACCAATATTATGAATTCAAAATTAAATTTTAGTTTGACAAAATAGTGTAGATTTAAAAAAAAAGAAACTTTAAATTGATCTTTTCAGCGATTTCAATCCACTTATAACAGACTCCATAAAATTTAAAGAGCATTATCTAGTTCACGCATTCCCGTAGAACTTGTCCGTTTGTGCAGAATGAAGATGGATAAAGGTGGAAAAAGATCTGTTCGATGGTTTCGATGTCGAAAAAACCTTTATACAATCCGATGCCTTGTCATGCAACTTCTTCCAAATTGATTGAATTGTACAAAACTCAATCGTAACACTAGAAGCACAATCTGCCGAAGACCCGTCCCATTACTCAAAAACGCAGATGATATTGATACACAAGTTGAAGATCAAAGCGTGAAGTCAGTGGACCATTTTTGATTTGAGTTTAGTGGTAAATTAGTTCAAGACAATTTATATGATGTCATCAAGAAAGGAAATTAAACGACGATGTCTTGAACAGTTATAGTTTTGAGGAAGCTGAGGACTTTCTCTATCTAGAAACCACTATAAATTTAGACAGTTACACCTGCGTGGAAACAAACAGAGAATAACTCTTGCAAATCGCTGTTTCTTTTGACTTAGAAGTCAATTGAGCAGTAAAGTCATCTTGTAATACAAGACATAAATAAACTTGGTGTGTGAAAATGGAGACTTTGACCTAGAGATCTAGCTCCTGGAGTTCCAGCTGGTTGAAAATAAATAAACGAATTGGGTGGCGCAATAGTCCGTTGAGAACTAGGGCCTAGTGACTTTCAACTTTCAACTATTCCTGAGTGCGAGTACTGTTGTCAGGGATGGAGGGGACCTACAGTTTTAAGCCGAATCCGAACGGCAAATTTGAGAAAGCACTTTTCATGACAAGAATTATTCTGGATAACTTGTCAATTCCTCGCAAGAGGCAGTACCCGTGAAAAAAACTTTGGATGGCATGACTTCTAGCATGACAGTCCAACGCACTAACCATCATGCCACAGGTATTACTACCAGCTGGTTGAAGCCGAGTTTTAACTTGTCAAATTTTAAAGTATGATAGCTTGTAAAGTGCAGTCATCTTTAATAGATGTTTTTTTCCAAATGAAAGCCTTTAATAGAGTACCCTCTATGTATCGATCGATTTACAAAATCGATAACCTATATGCAAACATCAAAACAACGACACAAAAAGACAAACTCACTTAAATGTGCATTAGTTTTAAACTAACATCTGTGCTTCAATTTTGTATAAAATATTTTCAACGGTCACGGCTGTTGCTAATAGCCACCATAAGCAACTTTTGAGATTGAAAAAAGCAAAATAGAATGATAAAAAGTTTTTTTCATTGGGTCTACCGTACCGTATAGAACATAATTATTTTCATTTGACACGATTCTGCAGAGGACACACTAAAATATGTGCTATACACGCGACAAACTCTTCTTTTTGCCTTATATAGCAACTACCCAGTTCTCATGGATAAGAATCGTTATTCACCAAACGAACAGCGAGGAATTTGTTGAAAATTCCTGTAAAGCCTGCCGCAGTCATTTAACCTTGAATTATTATACGGAGCGAAAGGATACAAAATACATACCTTTCATACCTAACCTATACCTAACAAGCTATTATGAAGCCTCAGAATTGAGGCTTCACAGTTATTGGACATAATAATGTCTACATAATGTCTATATAAACTTATCTACTCCTAGTATATGTTTATATGTACGTATTAAAAAAATAAACTTAAACCTATCTAGGTTAAAGCGTAGATAGATTACATAATATTGTATTTACAAGATAAATAAATCAACAGATGTGTGCTACTTCTTCATTTTTTGGACGCCACCACTATCGCCATAACTATATATCCCTTGACGAAATAATTCATATAATACCTAATCTAAGTAAAACTTTTTTCAAGTCTTCTGTATAAATAAAAATTGATTTATTTCATTGCTATCTTGGGGCTAGTTTATATACGATACGAATTGTCAAAAATAAGGAATAACAAATGAGAAGCAATTTTGCTTTTTGACATCCAAACAATATCGAGGTCAAAAAATACATTTTTTTTTTGGTTAGATTAACGTCATATTTCACTTCCGAAGGCTAAATGAATAACATCATTATTAAAAATGAGGTGTATACTTTTATAATAAGTTCATTATATGGTTCACGATAAAGAGGAAATCAAAAATTGTGTCTAGATTAATTGCCATAAAAGGTTATGACTTATGAACTTTCCCAATTTCATCATTTTGATCACAAAAGATTAAAAGAAATATTTTTAAAATTCTGATTTTCTACGGAAATGAATCTATCTTTACAATCGTTACAAGTTAAAGCTTTGAAACTGGGGACTTATGGTTACTTATTCTATGATAGAAATGAAACTTATCTACTTGCTAACCATAAAAAGTAAGTAGTCACCTGAAACCCAACTCTATATATCTTAGTAGGCTTTTCCATCCATAATTTGCAATACTGACAAACTTCGTTCTTTGTGCTTCTCATTCAACCGAGTGAACAAAAATATGACACAAAAATTAGATTTTGTCTATTATTTCTCTTAAGGTAGCTATAATGAAATGTATACAAAAATTAAAAGCTACATTCAGGAAAATTGAGAAAAGGAAAATGGTATGTGGGAAACGTAGCTTAGCCAAAATTTTTCAAAATAGAGTTAACGTTTTCAAATATAACGCAAGATATTCTTATAAAAAAAAGCAAGGGTCCGAACGAAATTGCTTACTTCTTATGTTTGCGCTTAAGAACTCGACTTATTTTTATTAAATACATTATATAATATATAAATAAACATTTATATAATACTGAATATAAAATTCAAAACATCAAATACATAAAATAAAATAGAAGTGAGTAAATTATTATTAGCAATACAAAACAAAAAAAAGGTTACATCTGTTTACAAGAAAATTAAAAAAATTAAATTTTTAAAGACTTCTTCTTATTTAACACTTGCCTTTTTCGACTTTTTATTTGTCAGGAACCTAATACTTTTTTTCATAATGATAAAATTGATATAACTGTTTTCATCTGCCATCATGCGAGACAGTAATAGTCCTATCCGTTTCTAAACTGTTTTAATAAAAACCAATTGGTCCTTGTCTATGCATCCTGGCATAAGAAAGGTTTGAATGCATTCCTTGTTAAATTGTTTTGAATTTGTCTGATCAAGTTTAAGTATCCGAATCGATTAATATTATGTTGGTTGTTGACTTGGGAGAAGAATTCAGTTAGAAGTAAAATGGAATATGAAACCGGATAAAACTTTTAAAAATGTGGATAATTTATGAAATTAAAAATATAAGGAAGTCGTAAATTCCGTACCAACGATGATACTAACATTTAAAATTTTATTTTTCTTCGCAATATTTTCAATTAACTTAATGGGAATCATTGAAAATATAAAAAATATTAAAGGAAAAGGATTTAAACTTGACTGAACAAAGAAAATACAGATTATGGAACAAACAAAATCAAAGACGTTAAGGCAATTTCAATGTCTTATTTCTACAAATGTGCATACACATTATGTGCATATGCGATTCTCCTAATGTGAACACTTATAAAGAAATGATTAAAATAAGACCATATTTTATAAAAAGGAAGAACTTTAATAGGAACAGCTTGTCCCATGACATTACGAACTTTGAATTACACAAATGTAAATAATACCCATCGTTTCTATTTTTATTTTTGCTTCACATTATTATCCAATAGTTATCTCCATACTCGTATATTTTTCATTTAAGTTTATCGTATACATCCTCATAAACGTTGTGTCCTTGTCCTTGGCCTCAATGAAAGTTTAACAATAAGGTAACTTTCAATGCCTTACCTAGTTTCACTTGTTGACTCAATTCTTTATATAGGTTAGTTTGACATACCTTAGTACCTAACCTATCTACATTTTTAATATACAATTACACATATATAATTATTTATGACAAAGGATAAAAAGAAAAAAACAGACTCCTTTAAAGGTAACTAAACGATACACACGTCCTTGGGGTCATATCATGTCAGAGACAAAAACCAATTTGTTTAATCAAAGCCTTTTTCTTGACTTTGAGTAGAGCTGAATTAAAAAAGTTTATTTTTTCCTTTGTTCTCCCTCACTTGATTTATCTTTCTTGTTGTATGAAAAGATACCTCCAAAGAAGTGTGAATACGATACGGCAGGATTCGTAGACGGAACACATAAAAGCCTTTAAATTTTGGAAAATTTCTTCTTCAGCTTTTGACGTCAATCAATTGCAGTTGTGCGCGAATTTAATTCACAGATAATAATATACCCAATGACTGCATCTCATTACAACATTGAAAAAAAAAAAGAAATAAAATGGAAATCTTTTGATTTTGTGT